>NC_082626.1:1282521-1325436 GCF_030936135.1 Gavia stellata
GGCTCCGCCCCCTCCCGCCAGCCCCGCCCCCTTTGTCCCCCCCACCACCACGCGGCTGCCGGCGCGGGGGCGGGGCCGCGGCCAGGCGCGCGCCCGGGACACCCCGCCCCTCGGGCGCTCCCCTGCGCACGCTGACGTCACCCAGGCGCGTGCCCCGCCCCCACGTGGGGGCCCACGCGCCTGCCCTCCCTTATTATGTAACGGCGCCGAGGCGAGGCCGCCCCCCCCCCATTGGCCGCGCCGGCCGTGACGCGCGGGCGAGGCCGCCGCCCATTGGCGGTTGGTGGAGCGGCGGGGCGGGGCCGCCGGGGGCGGTGGGGGGGCGCTGCGCGGGCCCCCGTCGCGCGGCGGGGGCGTGGCCCGGGCCCCCCCCACCCCCCCGCGCGGAGCCCCGTGACCCACCGCGGCCCCCGGCCCCCCCCCCGCCCGCCAGGGGGCGCTGCCCCGCGCCGCGTCCCCCGTGTCGCCACATGGAGGGGCGTGGCCGCGGCCCCACCCTCCCGGCCAATCAGCTCAGGGCGGCCTCCGCATTGGGCAGCGCCGGCGGCGGCGCGGGCCAACGGGGGCGAGGGGGCGGGGCGAGGCGCGGAGACTCCGCCCGCTGCCGGGGCGCGGCGGCCAATGGGCGCGCGGGAGGGCGGGGCCCAGCGGGAGGCACGTGCGGCCGCGCACGTGTCCGCGTGGGGCCGCCGCAGCCGGGGCGGAACCGGCGCCGGCGCCGGGACGGGGACAGCGATACCGGCACCGGGTACAGCGATACCGGCACCGGCAGCGGGACGGGGACACCGGCACCGCCGCTGCTGCAGCCGGGAGCAGGTGGGACCCGGGGCCGGGGGGGGCCGGTGCCGGGAGGGTCCCCGGGAGGGTCCCCGGGAGGGTGAGGGGGGTCCCGGGGCCGGGGGGGGGGGGGCGGCGGCGCTGGACTAGTTGGGGGGGGCCCCGGCTCTGGGTATGGGGGGCCCGAGGCCGGTTGGGGGGGTCCCGGTGGCGGGGGGGGGGTCCCGGGGCTGGGGGTGGGGTGTCTCCACCCTGGGTGGGGGGTCCCGGTCTCGGGTGGGGGGTCCGGGGGCTCCCAGTGCTGGGGGCGGGGGGTCCCGGTGGTGGGTGGGGGGTCCCGGTTCTGGGGGTGGGGGAGCCCCGGGGCCGGGTGGGGGCAGCGGGGGGGTCCCCATCCTGGGTGGGGGGTCCTGGTCCTGAGTGAAGGGTCCGGGTGGGTTCCTGCACCCCCCCACCCTGTGCTCGAGGTGCCGAACCCACCGCCCCGGTCCCGGGAGGCCCCCCCGAGGCGGGGGGGGGGCGGACACCCCCACGGGGGAACGCAGCAGTTGCTCTATTTCCCATTTTTACCCAATTTCCCCACTTTTTCCCTCTTTTTTTCCTCCTTCCCCCCCAGGCGGCCTCGGCCGGGCGGCACCGCAGGAGCTGAACCCAGAGAAGGGCTCCTCCGGGGGGGCCCCCCCCGCCATGGAGCCCCCCACCCGCGCCTGCTCCTGCGGCTCCCCCACCTCCAGCCCCGGGGCCCCCTCCGACAGCGAGGCCGAGGCGGGCGGCCCCCCCCCCGGACTCCCCCCCGCG
Source organism: Gavia stellata (assembly GCF_030936135.1). NCBI lineage: Eukaryota > Metazoa > Chordata > Aves > Gaviiformes > Gaviidae > Gavia > Gavia stellata. The sequence goes on from NC_082626.1 coordinate 1,284,097, forward strand.
GAGCCGCAAGCGGACGGGGGGGCCGGACCGAGCGCCCCCCGAATTGCCCCCGTCGCCCCGCGGGGGGAAGCGGCCCCGGAAGGGAGAGGGGGGGGACACCCCCCCCAGTGACGGCGACCGACTCTTCGCCCAAAAAGTGAGTTTTTGGCAGCGAAACGGAGGAGCACCCCCAAACCTGGGGGGTGGAGCGGCGCTTGGTCCCCTAAAAATGTGTCTCCGCCTGGATGTGCCTCAGTTTCCCCACTTGAAACAGGCGGGGGGGGTGAGGGGGGGATAAGCAGGGTTGGGGGGGGCACGGGACACCCCCTCCCCGGGCCGGATCCGGCCGCCATCCTCCTCCTCTTCCTCACAGTGCCGGGAGCTGCGGGGCTTCATCCGGCCGCTGGCGGAGCTGCTGGAGGGGCTGAAGCGGGGGCGATACGACAGAGGTGGGTGCCCCCCCCCAATATCCACCCTCCCCCCCCTCCCAGCCCCCCCCCCGGGGGGATTCACAGGTTTTGGGGTTCCCCAGGGCTGAGCAGCTTCCAGCAGAGCGTGGCCATGGACCGGATCCAGCGGATCATCGGGGTCCTGCAGAAACCCGAAATGGGGTGAGTGCCCCCCCAAGAGTCTTCTGGGGTGGGGGCAAAGGGACACCCCCCTCCGGGGTGCCCCCCCCCGCCCCAGCAACGGGGTGACGGGTGCTCTCTGCCCCCGCAGCGCCCGCTACCTGGGGACGCTGCTGCAGGTGGAGGGGATGCTGCGGGTCTGGTTCCCCCACGTCGCCCCCAAACCCGTGCAGGATCCGGCCCCCACCTCCGCCCTCCTCCTCCTCCGCCGCCGCCCCCCCGCCGGCCCCCCCGGGGCCCCCCGCTGCCGCCGCCTGCCCGGGGACCCCCCCGCCTCCATCCCGGCGGGGACATCGCGGCGGGGGGGACACCCCAGGTGCCACCGCCCCGTCCAGGCCGGGACCCCCGCGCCCCCCTCGGCGCCGGATGCGTGACCCCCCCCCAGCCGGGGGGGTCTCTCCTGGTTTTCTTCTGTTTTGCCTTTTTTGATGTTTTTTTTTTTTTAAATTGCGGACAGTGAGACCTGCGGGCGGGTGGGGCCCTCCTGGGGGGGGGGTGTGGGCTCCGACACCCCCCCAGGGAGCCCCAAAACCGGGGGGGGGGGCACGTGCCTTGGCCAGAGCGGAGCCCCCTCCCCGGGGCGGGGGTCGTGCCTTGGCGCACTGGGGGGGCGGGGGGCTGGCCCCCCCGCTGGGCCTGTGCCTTCCCCCGTGCGGCGGTTCGGGGGGGCCGGGGTGGGGTCGTGTCCTGTGTCCCCCCCCCCAAGTGGGGCTGCCCCACGGCTCGGCCCTGCTGGAAGCAATAAACGCCGCGGGAGCGGCCGGGGCCACCCGGTGCCGGTGTCCTCTGTCCCCTGGGGGGGCCGCGGGGGGGTCTCGTCCCCCGGGGGGAGTGTCGGAGCCGCCCCGCGCTGTGCCTGGTGCCACCCCCACCCCCCGTGGGACCCCCAGGGAGCCTCCGGTCCCCCCTGCTGTGGGGCAGGGCCAGGCCCGCCCCCCCCAGCCCGGCCCTATGGGGCCCAGCGCCCCCCAAGAGGCCCAACAACTCCCCCTGCCCCCCCCCAGCTCCATGGGGCCCGATGCCCCGCCCCCATCCCGTCCCTGCTCCAGGCCCCGCCCCCTGCCCCCTGCCCCACATCCTGCCCTGACCCCTGACCTTGTGACCTGCACCCTAAGCCCTGACCCCTGTCCCCGTGCCCCACATCTTAGCCCCGCCCCTTGCCCCCGTGCCCCACGGGTCAGGCCCCGCCCCCTGCCCCACATCCCAGCTCCGCCCCGTGACCGCCACACTAAGCCCCGCCCCCTGCGCCCTAAGCCCCGCCCCCCGCCCCTGACCCTCCCCGCCTCAAGCCCCGCCCCCGCGGTGCCGGGAGCGACTTCCGCTTCCGGGGCGCTGGGGCGGTGAGTGGAGCGGCCGCGGCTCCTCCCGGGGGTCCCGCCGAGAGCGTGACGTGTGCGGGACCGGGGCGGTGGGGGGCGGCTCTGCTGGGGCCTCCGGGGGCGGGGGGGGCGCTACCGGGTCCCTTCGGGGGGGACCGGGCCTTACCGGGTCCTTCCGGGGGGTGGGGCGGGGGGTCCGGCCGTGACCGGGGGAGGGCCCGTGACCGGGGGAGGGCCGTGACCGGGGGAGGGCCGTGCCAGGCCCCTCCGTGGGGCGGGGGGTGGTTCCGCCGCGTTCCCGGGTGGGTGGGTGGGAAGAGCCGGCCCCACCGGGAGTGCGGGGCCCGGGGCCGCCCCGGCCCGACCAACCGCCCCGCTCCGCCCCGCCGTCCCGCAGCAGAGCGGCGGCCGCTATGGCCAACCACCTCCGCTTCGTGGGCCGCACCGTCATGGTCCAGAACGGCAACGTGGATGCGGCCTACGGCGCTCTCAACCGGTGAGGGGCCCGGGGGGGGGGGAACCGGGAGGGTTGGGGGGGCCCGGGGGGGGTCGCTGGGGCCGCCCCACAGCCCAGAGCCGGTGGCCGGGCAAGGACCCACCGCGCTGGGACGGCTTTGGGGCTCGCGGGGGGGGGGGGGGGGGGGGGGGGGCGTTAAGCTCCCAAGGACATAACGATGGCAGTAATTAAACCGGTGTAATTACTTCTCAGCGGGGGGTCCTCCTCCTTAAAGCCCCCGGTGGTGCGTCCGTGGGGGCTTCTCAGCCCGTTTTACCGCGCAAATTGGGTTCAGAATGAACGTTTTTGGGGGTTTCCTCTACACTTGAGGCCTCTAAAGCGCAGGTGGTGACAGCGGGGCCGGGCGGGGTGTTTCCCGCCACCTCTCTGTCCCGACGCCTCCTCTACGTGGATTTAATTAAATTAAAAAAAACCCGAATCGGCACAAAACCAGACAGGAGCGCGGGCACGGCTGCGGGCAGCGGCGTCGCCGGAGATTTGGAGGGTCGGTGGCGGCTCCTCGCAGGGGCGGAGGAGATCCCATCGCCGTGCCGAGACCTGCTGCGCCCGCCTTCGTTTGTCACAGCTTAACGAAGCTGCGAGGGGGCTCGTGCCCCTCCTCGTTATCCTCGGCATGCTGCGGGGGACGGCTGATGAGGAAAACGAGCCGGAGGTGGCTGAGGGACCTCGGGGGAGCGCGGTGGCACCGCTGCAGCCGGGCAGGAGCCTGCTCCGAGGTGTGTGTGGGGGAATCTTCGGTCTGGCCCCACACGTCTCACCTCATCTCTTTCCCTCCCGGCCCCCAGGATCCTCTCGTACGACGGCGTGGTGGAGGCGGTGCGGCGGCGGCGGTACTACGAGAAGCCGTGCCGGCGGCGGCAGCGCCTGGCCTACGAGGCGTGCCGGCGGGTCTACAACGCCGAGATGGGGCGGAAGATCAGCTTCCTGGCGCGGAGCAGCCGGGCAGACCCCTGGCTGGGCTGCTAGGGGGGCAGCCGTGCCCCCCCCACCCAATAAAGGCCCCTCCCCTTGGTGGCGTTTTAATTGATCTTTAATGAATTCCGGGTGATGAGGCGGGGGTTGACCTGGCGGCCCGCGGACACGTGGCGTCGGTTCCCGCGCTGGTTAAAGCGAGGGGGCGTGGTGTTCTCCAGCCACGTGATGTGGGCGGTGCTGAGAGCGCGCCCCGCCCTACGGTTCCACACGCCCCGCCTTCCTCTTTCCCGGCATCCCCCGCGCGAGCGGGCGCGCAGGCGCCGCGCGGCCGTTTCCGCTTCCGCCCCGACGTGCCGTCGCCGTCAGGGCCGCCGCCGACCGGGCCGGGGCCTGCCGGGGCCGCGCCCCGCCTCGCCCGCTCCGGTGAGGGAAGGTGGGGCGTCGGTCGCGAGAGGACGCGCCTGAGGGGATGGGGGCACCGGGGAGGCCGCGCATGAGGCGGGGCCGGGGCCGGGCGCCGGCCGCAGCCAGCGCGGAGCCGTTCGCCGTGCTCTCCCTCGGCGCTGAGGCCGCCTCCCGCGGCGAGGCCGCACCGAGGGGTCCCGGGCCGCGGCCCGCCTGGCAGCTCCGGAGCCGCTGGGTCCGCCGGGGCCGGAAGCGGGAGGCGGCCGGCGGGGGCAGCGCGGGCTCTGCCGGGCCGGACGGAGCCGCCGCCTGCGGTAGCGGTGGGAAGCTGGGGCCGTGCGGGGGGCGACCGGGCTGCGCGGGGACCGCCGGGGATCTCCAGCGGCGAGTTGGAGCGGTTCGGCGGCGAGCGGGCGTGCGGAGCCGCCTCCTTGGCGTGCGGCGCCGGCATCTCCTCGGGGCTGGAGCCTCAGCGGGAGTTCTCACCGCCGGCGGACGAGTTTTCAGGCGGCGAAGCTGAACTCTTCTTTTTTTCCCCCAAAAGGAAGCCGCTTGTCCGGCTGACAGCGCCCCGGGAGCATCGGCTACAGGCTCTCGCCGTTCCAGGAAGGAAGGCGGTGAAGACGGTTAGTGCCTATATATATATTTCAGATCTCCCGCAGGTGTCATTTCCCCGCCCGGTTCCCTCTGGACACCCCTCGCGTGCCCAGGAGGCCCCGCGGTCCGAGGGTGCTCGGGGCGCGGGTGCTGACGGAGGCGTTCCCTACGGATGCTGACCGGCCTGTTTGCTCTCCCGATATTCCCAGTGAAACACCGTTAAACCTGTTGCGCTCCTCTGTCGGTCCTTGTTAGATTGCAGAAGCTGAAGGTTAACACAGAGTTTAAAAGAAGCGCTAATTATATAAGTTCTGTGTTTAATAGTAGACGTGCACGAAGCGATTGATGTGTCAGTGCCATCGTTAATTATTTCAGCTTGTTTTGAATCTCCGGCTTTGCCCGAAGCATTACGTACCGCAAAGTCAGAACTTACAGCTGAGATTCTGGAATAATGTTCGTTTGGGCTGTATTTGATGCTACTTTTTAATATATCTCTGAGAAACCTGCTGTAAAAAGTAGAAGGCCGCGGAGATTTTCAGGCTTTTGGCTGCGGAGAGGGACGAGCGTGAGCTTCCGGGGGAAGCGTGGGCCCCCTCGTCGGCGCTTTAAACCTGTAGATTTACTTCTCTTGGCTGCTGTTCACGGACCCCAAATTGAGACGTACTTCGTTAGAACTAACACCCAGGCTCTTAATTCTCAAGTTTAGGAACAATAACCGTATTTGATCATTTTTTTGTTAAAATAGACCCACAGTAACGTCAAGGCTCTGCAGGCCTTTTCGTGTGGGGAAGAAATGCCGAGGTCAAACATATTTCCTTAAGAAGATTTTCTCCTGTTTCCAGATAAAGGAGACTTGGTTTCCAAATCAGATTAGAGCCTGGGCGCGTAATTAAACGTTATTGCATCTGCAGACTGTGACTGACGGTGTGAGAACCGCTAACGATTAACGGTGAGAAATTTTTGCCTTGGAAAAATCTGTAATTTTGGGTTTGCCAGAGGCAGCTGCTGGGTTAAGCAGCGAATGCAGAGGCAGCCGGGCGCGGGCTGAACTTTTAAGTATCAGTGAAGCGGAGCGTGTTCAAAGTAGTTTGTGAACCTCACGGGAAAGAGACTAATTAAGAGGCTGAGTAAGAGAAATTCAGAGAGAAGCCGAGGCGTCGAGGGACGCCCCAGGACCAAACGTTCCTGTCCTGTTTTGGGGGGGATCCATGTGTGGAAGCGGAGCCTGATCTGGAAGGCCCGGTACGGTCCTCGCCGTGTGTCCTTCCGTCCTCTCCATGAGGGAAAGGCTGGTAGGTCGCAGGAGGTTCAGGGCTCTCCTGCAGAGTAATCTGCGAGCACAACCATTTTCCTTTGCAGGGCCTGGTGCTGCGTCTTGTCTGCTCAGGTCGTGGGCTCCGCGCTGCTGAGGCCCTTCTTCCACGTGTGGCTTATCTAATTTTAGGTTGCGTTTTAAAAATAAGGGAGCAAAAGTCGTCCGCAAGAGCTTTCACTGCTTGTAAGCTTTCTCACGAAGGAGAAAAGTGCGGCGCTGAAGCGATGATAATCCGATACTTTATTTTACTAGTCTGTGGTTTTCCCATCTGTCTTCTTCACAGGTACAAGCAAAACAATTCAGTTCCGCTCCTGGCAAAGATGTCGCTCTCCAAAAGGGAATTGGATGAGCTGAAACCATGGATCGAGAAGACGGTGAAGCGAGTCCTGGGGTTCTCGGAGCCCACCGTGGTGACCGCAGCGCTGAACTGCGTCGGGAAGGGCATGGACAAGAAGAAAGCAGCCGGTATGTCCCGCAGGCTCCAACCCTGACACTGCAGCTGTTCGTAGAGGTGGTCAGGCCCCTTGACAGAGAAAATAGGTGCACACAAATCCTCAAATAGCCTTGAAATAGCCTCAAATCAGATTTGCACTCGCTTCCTCCGTTCCCGGAAGACCGACCTACTGCTGGTGGTGCTGGGCTGCGTGGCTGGTTGTGGTTTCATTGCCGGTGGTGGCTGGCAGTGGCTGGGGGACGAATGCCTTCCTCGCAGGTGTGAAATCTGGTTTGTGTTGAGCTAGTTTTGTAAAAGAAACAAACCCCCCCAAACCTGGAAGCTCTCGAGTGTACATGGGGATGATTCTGACTCAGCCTCCATGAGGCAGAGGTGAGTACGTGCAAATCCACGCAGACAGGTGAGACATGGTGAAAAGCCTTGGAATATGCTACAAAACCCAAGGAAGTAAACATTAAATTAAGGCCTCTTCTTCTAAAGGAATTGAAAACAATAATTTAACCCATGATGCTTTTTTTGACCGTTAGAGCCTTAACTTTTTTCTAGTTGAGGCCTGGACTCCCTTAATCCTTCAGAGTTTAAAGCTCCTGACAGCAGGATCCGCAGATCCCAGGGGCCTCCGGTGCCCAGGTCGCCGCCCCCACTGCGTTGGTGGGCTTGAATCCACCTTTAAATAAGTGTTTTACAGCTTCACGGAAGTCTCTGCGAGTTCTCTGTTCTCCCGCCCATCCCAAGCCGTGAATTCTGCCATTTACACAACTCCTTCTCTTTTGCAGACCACCTCAAGCCCTTTCTTGACGATTCCACCCTGCGATTTGTGGACAAGCTCTTTGAAGCGGTGGAGGAAGGCCGAAGCTCTAGGCACTCCAAATCCAACAGTGACCGGAACCGGAAGCGAGAGCTGAAGGTGATTATTGATTATTGATTGCTTCTTTTTTTTTTTTTCCTGTGGTTTGGTGGCTGTGGAGGCAGCACTGGTACTCTGCCACACTTTCCTCTTCCAGAGAGGTACATCTTGTAATGCTTAAAGTTCAAGAGAAAAGACCCTTCTCCATGATGAAGTGTGTGAGCCTTTACCTTTCGGTTCTCTTTACCTTCGGATGAGGTAGTGCCATGCTCTCCTTGGTGGCAGCCAAGGTGGAAGCTTGGGCTTTTGATTTCTTTAACAATCTCTGCCAAGCTCGTGCAGCGGAGTAACGTCACAGGGCTCCAGCTCTCCGTTTTCTTTCGTACTCTTTACCGTTGCATTGGCAGTGCTGCGTTTTCACTGGGAGCCTGGGGTAGGTGCTCCCAGTAACTTCCTGTTGCTCTTCCGTGCCCAGATGCGCTGCATTTCGCTCTGCCAGTTGTCTCTCCCTGTCAGCGAGTGAGTCGGGCTCTGTGGCGGGTGATCTGATGGGTTTTCATTCTCTTTTTCCATCCGGAATCAACAGAGGGTGATTTTTAACAAGGCCTGTCGTAGCACAAGGTTAATTCCAGCAGGGACTTAATAGCTCTCTGGTGTTTCTCCCATCTATCGCTTGTCTGGGATGGTGGAAGTCTCATGCATCCAAACCTGTTTTCACCTCCTTTCTTCTCTTGAAGACTTTATTCGCCATCTTCTGGAGTTACGTTTTTTCCATCACTCGCATACCGAGTTTAAAAGGGGCTACTCTCCGTGCTGCTCCCCGCTTACAAAGTAAGTTTCCTTTCACTTTTTCTGAGGTTCCTATTTTACGGCAATCTGTGTTTCTCTGTGACAGTTTTAGTCAGCACTTAACGTCACTGAGCTCAAATAATCCTGTTCAGCATTTGGATCTCTTCAGGTGTGTTGGGAGACAGCTGCCTCCACTCCCTGTTTTCTGTTAGAAACTTGCTTTTTCTCCCACTGTCTGGCTGAGGCTTTAACCGGTGCCAGAAAGGGCCTCTTCCAGGTCCGGGTACGTTCACCGGTTAAGAAACGGTGCCAAGTTGCCACGAGGCCGTTAGAAAGCGAGGTTTCAGCTAGGCTGGTGGATCCTAGCTGCTCCCCTCGACCCTTTTGCTTTTGACCTCTTGGGGAGATGGCGGAGAGATAGGGGCATCGTCAATCCCATCGCTGCTTGGTGCTTCGTGGTAGCAGGATTGCAGGCTGCAGCCTGGCAGGGTGACTCCTGCAGCCCCGTGGCCCAGCTAACGTGCGTGGATCCCGCCTTTCTTCGCAAGTTGAATTCGGATTGTGCCCAGCTTCGGGCTGTCTTGTCCTCTCATCATCTTCGTGGCCGTGGCCAGCACGCTGCAGGACAGGGAGGGAGCAGCAGTCTGTTGCAGAGGGGATCTCGTGCTGGCAGAGCGCAGCAGGGATGGGGCTGAGTGTGGAGCAGGTGATTCTTCTCTGGGGAAGCGTCCGCTGGGGTGTCTTGCGTGACCGCAGGTGGTTAACGGTGTTCTCGGCTTCACAGCTAACCTGAAAGCAGGGCTGGGAAGCGGCGGAGCAGATCTGTCCTCTTCTCTTGGCTCCTGGCGTGGGGACAGGCGTCCCGCCTGCCAAATCATCAACCCCTCTCTCTGGAATTACCTTTCTTGGAGGTCCTCCATCAGGATCTAGATCTGTCCTGACCCTGCTGTGTGACACAAGATGGTCTAGTGAGGTTGTCAGATCATGGTCATGCTTGCAGACTGACTTCCCCCCCGCCCCCGTGCAGGTTTTAGAGTTGAATTTGTACTTGCACACTTCAATCTTGTAGCAACGAGCAGTGGATTAATTCAGAACGCTACTTACTGTCATGTTAGCTGTCTTCAGCACGCTGCCTGGCCTGCCTTCTCTCTCCTTGGTTAACTCTTGTGGGGTAGGTCGTTGCTTGGGAAGTTTCAGGAACTAAAACGTAATGGTTTACACACTTTATACTATGGGCAAGTCCTTTCTCTTGAACTTGTAGGTTTTCCAAGAAGTACCTGTGTCTGGATGAGGAAGTGTCCTTGTAGAATATGAACCGTTATAGTGAAGAAGGGATTGCAACTAACGCTTACAACCGGTGTGTATATTTTCTTTTCAAATAACACCTTGACACACACACTGCAGTAACACAAGTCGCATGGACAAATCCAGTTTACCATACACAAACCAGGCACTGACTAGGTGAAATGCCTGGCCGCAGTCTCACGAGCTGGGGTGTGCTTGAATGGCGTGCTTTCCCAGCTCCCCGAGTGCAGAGCTCCCTCTAAAGCACACCTCGCCTTTTGTTTTGTGACCCTCACGCTGCATGCGAGACCATCAGCGTGGTCGTTGCTCCGCCTGCTCTCCGAGCTGCGCTTCTCCGTAGTGGCTCAGTTTGAGCGCAGCGTCTTTGGATCCGAGCTGGAGTCGGCTGGGTCGGAGAGTGAGGGAATGTCGCAGGTGTCCCGACCTGCGCTGGGTCTGGGGCTGCATCCTCCTTTTGGGGAGGACGTGGTGGGACAGCGCAGCTTCCTTCACCAAACCCTCTGAAGTTGGCAGAAGACACGGAAACCATTTTAGCCCAGTCAGGTCAGCTGGTGGGCAGGCTTTTTCCATCTCTCCGGGTAGCTGAGCGAGACCTTAAATCTCCTCAGTGCCAAAAAAACGTTCACCGCCTGAGAGAACGATGGTGGCTTTTACATGGGCACATCCCTGTGATGTCTCCTGTCCTTCACGCTCTTGGATGGATCATCATCGATGCTTCTCTGGTGGGGGGCCGGGGCACGGGCTTCATGCGGGATTACCAGTAGGTCAGGCTGCGAGTGCCGCCCTGGAAACTCTGAACCACAGCGCAGTGCTGACCGTACAGTGCCGGATCTGAGTCGCGTGGTGGTTTCTCATCTTAAAACACTGGCCGTGAGGAGAACTCTTTGGTTTTAACCACGGTTTTCTCCTTCTCTCCTTCTATGTTAGGATGTGTTTGGTGATGACTCTGAGGTATCCAAGGAATCTTCCGGCGTCAAGAAGCGGCGCATACCGCGATTTGAGGAGGTTGAGGATGAGCCTGAGGTCATTCCAGGCCCGCCATCGGAGAGCCCTGGGATGCTGACCAAGCTACAGGTCAGTAACTAGGCTGTGTTACGTGAGCTCTGCCCCAGAACAGAGCTGCCCCTGCTCGAGATCTTGAATCCCAATATGTTTTAGTGTTTACTTTTTCTTAACTCATATCACAAGCTGAGCAAGCAAATGGCAAGTTGCTTTTGGCTGTCCTTTTTTTGCTGCAGTCGTTGCCTTTGTTCGCTTCACAAGGCTCACTGCCGCTTGTGCATTAGGCTCACGATAATGTGAAGCCTTCAAGTGAGGAAAGTGGATGTTCTCTGCGCATAAGCTGGCGTAAATGGTCTTGGTAGAGAGTGCTGTGCTTTTAGATTCCTTCTCTGCAGCTGGAGGTTGTTGATTAGAGCAGTTTGATACAATTCTGTTCTCACTAAGCTGGCTTGCATGCATTTGCAGTCGTAAAAGGGTGCTGAGGACCCCTTCTCTCCTTCTGCTAAAGGGAAGAAGAGCTCACTGTCTAGTTTTCTTTCCACAGATCAAACAGATGATGGAGGCAGCCACCCGGCAGATTGAAGAGAGGAAAAAGCAGCTGAGTTTCATCAGTCCTCCAACACCACAGGTACCTACTGGAAGCAACAGGCAAAGCCCATGGTCCCCGTTTCAGCTATGACATGTTGACGTAGGTGTGCTGGAACAGGCACGTAACAAAACTTCCTTCTCTGTCAACAGCCAAAAATTTCTTCTTCATCCCAATCGGAACGTCTCCCCATTGGCAACACGATCCAGCCCTCCCAGGCAGCGACGTTCATGAACGATGCCATTGAGAAGGCCAGGAAAGCTGCGGAGCTGCAGGCCCGAATCCAGGCTCAGCTGGCCTTGAAACCAGGGCTCATCGGCAACGCCAACATGGTGGGGCTGGCCAACCTGCACGCGATGGGGATCGCGCCACCGTGAGTACCTGCCGTTTGCTGTGTAATCCTGACGAGCGTAACGCCAGAATGCCGATGGAGGGTGTGACCAAAGGTTTCTCCAGCGCTGTTGGTTCCCTAGTAGTGGCCGTAACTGCTGCTGAAGGAACAAATTTTATATTAAAGAGGTGAAATGGAGGTTGCTCCTTCCTTGGGTAAGACTCTCCCAACTTCTGCACGCGAGATTTGAATCCTTTCTGGCGGCATAGATGAGATTTAACGTTACAAAGAGGCCTTTCACAAGTCGTGGGCTCGTTTGGTGCTCACCACGGAAATAAGGCTCACGTTTCCTTTGAATTAATGCCGTACTCACATTTTAATGCAATGTATCTTGTCTTGCCACCAGGAAAGTGGAGCTGAAGGATCAGACAAAGCCTACGCCACTGATCTTGGATGAGCAAGGCCGAACTGTTGATGCGACTGGTAAAGAGATTGAGTTGACTCACCGCATGCCAACCCTAAAAGCAAACATCAGAGCTGTGAAGAGAGAGCAGTTCAAACAACAGCTTAAAGAAAAGCCCTCGGAAGATATGGAGTCGAACACTTACTTTGACCCCCGGGTCTCCATAACCCCAGCCCAGCGTCAGAAACGCACCTTTAAGTTCCATGAAAAAGGCAAATTTGAGAAAATTGCCCAGAGGTTGCGAACGAAGGTATTTGAGGTCTTGCCATGCTAACTGACAGCACAGAAGTGAGGGTTCGGTTCGGGATGGGAGTTGATTCTCCTCTCCTGGGATGTGAAGGGATGCTGTGTTGGCTTTGAGTAAGAAGCTTTTCAGTAGTCACCTGAAACGTTGCTGTCAACACCGTTCTCGTTGGAAAGGCAGGCATCCAAATTAAAATGTGTGTGTGGAAAATGTTTTCTTACAGGAGCTTCACTTGATGAAAGACAAAATCTATTTTTTTTGACAAAAGGTTGAAAATTTCCAAAGAGAATAGATCGTTTGGTGGCTGAGTGTTCTTTCCCCAGAAGTGGTCACCCTAGAGGTGGACATTTAAAGGCATCTTGGTAAAATGCCCAAGTTCTTGCGGGAGAGGGGCTTCATTAGGCAGAAAAGTCCAGGGATATGATGCCTGGGGAGACATTCCTTTGGGATTGTTCCGTGCTCCTAGAAGGCTCAGTAATAAGACCAGATTTTTGGCAGGTTTGTGAGCTTCTGCAAAAGCACTCTGCCGTCATGTCCTGTGTGGTTTCTTCTGTGGTCTGCTTCAGATGGTTTAAAAAAAAAAAAAAAAAATAAATCGGCAGGTGCATACGTATTGTGCTTCTCCTGAAGGTTGCGCTATTTTGGAATGACCTTTATGTGCCATTTTCCTCTCCTTGTTCTCAGGCTCAACTAGAAAAACTGCAGGCAGAGATCTCGCAGGCTGCCAGGAAGACAGGGATACACACTTCCACCAAGTTGGCGCTCATTACTCCAAAGAAGGAGCTGAAAGAGGGGGAGATCCCGGAAATAGAGTGGTGGGACTCCTACATCATCCCTAACGGCCTTGACTTGTAAGTAGTCTATGCTTGCCAGGTTTTGATCGTTCTGCCGCAGGAGGAAACTTGGGGAGCTTCTCGGGGATGACGTGGCAGTCTGTTGAGCACTGGGGTAAATCAGACCAGCCGTATCTGCTTGAGCTTTTGAATTCCACCTCCCTCGTCTCTGAGATCCAGGTGGGCGCTAGGTTTGCTCCCAAAGTCTCTCTTGGGGCTGGTGGTAGGCAGCTGCCCTTCTCCCTTGTTGGAGGCAGCATTCCCCCAGCGACTGAGAAGGTGACTGCCGTGGAGTTAGAGGGATTTTTTTGGCCCGGAGTTGGTGGTGTGTTCTGGGTTTTTTTAAGCATGAGCGAGTGTTCCGTAAAAGGTCTCGTTCACGGCAGAGTTGTGGGAAGCCTGCCTCCTAACCGTGAAATGTGGGCGGATATTCCACTGGGGGAGACTCCTACGCATTAGTACTACGTCACTGCGTGTCTCCTTCAGCGCGTCAAGCTCTGAGCTGTGCTTTGGGTAGGGGTTTGTGCCTGTCACGTACCCGCCACGGCTGGCCCAAGGGAAGCATTTTCTTTTCATGGCTTGTGTTTACGGGAACTCAGGAATTCAGGCTGGGAGGTTTGCAATGACGCCCAACTCTCTCCTTTCTAGAAAAGGTGGAACGTCTTCAAAGAGAGACGAGTACTTCGGGATCACAAACCTCGTGGAGCACCCAGCGCAGCTCAACCCACCAGGTACTGCCCCAGTTTTGGTCGACTTCGCTGTTAAACTAGACACAAAATACTCCGAGCGGCTGGCGCTCGGTGGGGTGAACCAGCGTGCGAGCCCCGACTTGTAGCACTGCAGCCCAGCGGCTTTTGTCCCTGTGAGGAGAAGAAATCGTGTGAAGCTAAGTCTGAAAGCTCTGCAAAGATAGCTGAAATTGTGAGGGAATCTCTGCCCTGTTTTTGGAAACTTGCTGTAAAACCTGTAGCGGTTACCAGTAGCTTGCTTGCCTATCAATGGCCTAGCTGGGGTAGGTGCAGACACGAGCTCCTTGTCTCTGGCAGGTTGGTTTTGACCTTCTTGCCCTGGGGAAAGGACATAAAATAACCACAGAGCATTTTACGTTTCAGTAAAATAAAAAAATATCCAAATCCCTTTTTCCTGGTTCCGCGTTTGGTGCAAACAGCCTGCAGCGCTGCAGAGGTCGGGTTTGTCGATAAAGCGTGGCTATAACAGAGCGTGGTACGGGTGTAAGGGTTGCAGGGAGTATTTTCTCTTGCTTCTTCAAAAGCAGATTTATGTTTATCTTGCCTCGTTTCTCTTCCCAGTGGACAGTGACACACCAGTGACCCTGGGTGTTTATTTAACTAAGAAAGAGCAGAAGAAATTACGGCGACAGACTCGGAGAGAAGCTCAGAAGGAGCTGCAAGAGAAAGTCAGGCTGGGCCTGATGCCACCGCCAGAGCCCAAAGGTAAATGATGGCTACGGCGGGCAAGCTGTGAGCAGAGCTCTGGGCTAACGTGGGCCCTCAGCCGTCAAACCAGTGGCCCGGGGCCAAGCGTGGACGTGGTTGGGAATGCTGCAGGCAGCACAACCTCTATGGGATTGCACGGATCTATGTATCGGTATGATCCCATAGCTACCCATGCAGTCGGTTTATGAGCTTGTGAGCATGCTTGGCGTTTCCGTGCTTTACCGTTACGGCAAGCCGGTGTCCGACAGGAGCCTCTCACAGCTCCTCTCCCGTTTCCCTTGCAGTAAGAATTTCAAACTTGATGCGAGTGCTGGGGACAGAAGCTGTTCAGGACCCAACAAAAGTCGAAGCTCACGTTAGAGCGCAGATGGCGAAGAGACAGAAGTAGGTGGCATGTTGTACCATTTTTACTTCTTTTTTGGTCATTTTTAGGTGGGTTTAGTGCTGGTGCTGCATTTGTTTGTACAGAACGAAATCCCTGAACTGATGCAGCAAAGCAGAAGGAGCGTGACTTTCTGCGTGTTGCTCTTGTAGCCTATTTCAGCTGCCTTGAATGACTTCCCCGAGGCCCGGGGGGAGCTGGGTCTTGGTGATCAGCTCTTGCCACTGGAGAGTGGCCTTGTTCCCTGTATTAAATGAGTTTCTTACTGTGATGATGATCGCCATCGCAGTTGTTACTAATTAATGTTTTCAGGGAAGAGACCGAGCCTGAATTGGACTGGTGACTGGATTAAAAAAGCCCATGTGCTTTTAATTCAGGCAGGCGCAGGCAGAAATCCGGGCAGGAGTCGCAGCTGCTTTGGGATCTGTGGAATATACTCTGTGCTTAGGAAGAGAAGGATCCGTTTTGATGCCATAACGGGTATGCCGTCGGCTGCATTTTGCTTATTGCTGCGTCTCTCTTTGCATCCAGAGCTCATGAAGAAGCGAACGCTGCGAGAAAGCTCACAGCAGAACAGCGAAAAGCGAAGAAGGTTAAAAAGCTGAAAGAAGACGTTTCGCAGGGAGTTCACATAGCTGTGTACAGGTGAGTGGCTGGGCTGGAGGCTCTTGGCGGTGGTTCGCCATACGTCTCTTTCTAAATACAAATGCCCTATAGAAACGTGCTGATAGAGAGGAGCAGCCTTTGTAGCAGGACTGTGCACCCACTCCTCAGGTTTCCATCAAGCATTAAAGAATCCTGGCCTGTAGCAATTACACTGTCCCACAAGACACATCCGTTAACTCTGTCCTTAACTCTACAGCCGAGCACTAAAAACACGTATTGGGTTTGAAGCATTTCAGCTGGGATTGAAGTTTTGGATGAGAAGAGCCATTTCCCAACTGTCAGAGCTAACCTGGTACACTGATGTCCAGAAATGGGGAAACTTGCAAAAACTAAATGAAATGAGAATCAGAAGGGACGGACACCACCTCTCTGGGCGGTCTGATAACAAATAAGGTCTGAAGTTCTTACGGTTGTAATAGTTCTGTTTTTCCACAAACATTTGGGGTTTTTTTTTTTTTTGTTATCCTATCCTTAGGGTCAGAAACTTGAGCAATCCAGCAAAAAAATTCAAAATCGAGGCGAACGCTGGCCAGCTGTACTTAACAGGCGTGGTGGTTTTACACAAAGATGTCAACGTGGTCGTGGTAGAAGGAGGTGAGGACTTGCGAGGCAGGCTTTCGGTCACAGCGTAGTGCTCAAAAGCTTGCCTCTAGCAAAAATTACTGTGAAAATTGTTGACTGAGAGTCACAGAAGGACAAGGAAGTAAGGAGGCTGTTTGAAAATCCCTTAGGTACGGCTCTAATGGGGTTAGTGCTGACTGCAGAGTGCACTGTAATTCAGTTAGAAAACCCAGCACATAGGATGTTGAAGGGAAAAGCATTTGATTTGAATCCTTGATGCTCTCTGAGTGGATGCTTAAAGCGAGGAGAGCCTCTGCTCTTGGTCTGGCATGGTTCCTCCCAGTTTGCACGGTTCTAAGTAATTTTGTGAGGTGTTGAAGAGCCTCTTTGACAGCAGGAAATCCCGAGGTGGCTGAGAGCTGAGTGCCGAGCCAAAGGATGCGGGGAAGGGCTTGGCCACCCCAGGGTGTTAGCACTGTGTCGGTCTGGCCGCCCTTTACTTGCCGTGCCTGAGCGGCTGGGTGCGCTGGGAAGTGTTTGTGGGCATCTTTTGGCTTCTGCTGCTTTTTAGAACCTCCTAAAAACTGAAGGTTAAAGGACTTTTTGTGAACATTGAGTCGCGATTCTTCCCCAGGCCCGAAAGCACAGAAGAAATTCAAACGTCTTATGCTTCATCGAATAAAATGGGACGAGCAAACATCGAACACAAAGGGAGAGGGTAAGTGTAGAACTCGGTGCAGAGGCGTGGTGAAGTGGCTCTTCCTCTGCCTTCCGGACTAAACATAGCTTTATTTGGTTTGGGTTTTTTCTTTTTTCAGATGATGATGAGTCTGACGAGGAGTCCGTTAAGAAAACAAACAAATGCTCTCTGGTTTGGGAGGTGAGTCGTGGGCGCAGTTCAATACTGGGGCAGGGGGGCTTAGGCTGGAGGGGAGCGAGACCCGTCTGACAACAGCTGAGGCAGAAACGATGTTCTGAGGCTTTGGATCGGACGGAAACCTGCTGCTCTGACTCTTCCCGTAGCGTTTCTTGAGCTGTAGCCGAACTAGGAGGATCTCCTCTGCACAGCGCTCTTGCAGCGCTTCCCCTACTCACGCGTCAGTCTGAAAAAATGTTTATTCCCGGGTTCCCCGAGTTGCTTGGAGCCGTGTTTCCTGTGACTTTCCCCCAGAGATGGGTCGGAAAACGTCACTTATCTCCTCCCCAGGGCACAGCGAAGGACCGCAGCTTTGGCGAAATGAAATTTAAGCAGTGCCCCACGGAGAACATGGCACGGGAGCACTTTAAGAAGCACGGCGCGGAGCACTACTGGGACCTGGCCCTCAGCGAGTCCGTGCTGGAGTCCACAGACTGAGGTGAGGGGGCCACCGCCACCGCCCCCCTCCTCACACCACAACCGCCCCGCCAGATCTCGGACAGCCCCCTCCTCCCCTTGCTCTCCTCAGCACACCCATTAAAGACATATTTTTTAAAACAAACCAGCGTTACGCTTGTTTGCAGCTTAAAGGGAGGTGGGGGGTGATGGTGGAGGCTGCCCGTCCCCGGGTTTTGCCTTCGCTGTCTGTGGAACGAGGGCGGGGGGGACCTGCTGTCAAGGGTGTCTTGGAGGGAATGGGGGGCCGCAGGCCGCCCCTGGGGGTCTGGCGGGGGCAGGAGCCGCCTCCCCCTCCTTTATTTACACCATAAACTGTTTGTTTTGTTAAAGGCCGAAGCCGTTTTCCAGCCCCGGGGTTGTGACCAGGCCCTGCGCCCCCCTCACAGCCGGGGGCGGCCGCCATCTTGCACGGCGGGGGCCTGCGCAGGCGCGCGGGGCCCGCGCAAAGGGGCGGGGCGCACGGCGCAGGCGCGGCGGGGCCGGGCGGGCCGGCGCAGGCGCGGCGAGCCGGCGGCGCAGGCGCGGAGGGGCGGGGGGGTGCCGCGGCGGCCCGTGTGAGGGAGCCCGGCACAAAATGGCGGCGGGGGGGCGGGCGCTGCGCGCGGGGGGGGCCGGCCGGTGACCGCGCCGCCGTCGCCGCTCCCAGCCGCCGCCCGGGGCAGCGGGACGGGCCCGACGGGCCGCGGCCGAACGATCGCCTTCGGGGCAGCGCCGCCGCCCGCAGCCTCTCCTCGGCCCGGCGCAGCGGGCCGCCGCATTCCCCGCCCCGCCGCGGCGGGCCCCGCCGCCTCCTTGAGGCGCCGCCGCCCGGGCCCCGCCGGGCCGAGAGCGGAGCGGGGAGGGCCGCGCCGCCGCCGTCCGCGCGGCCCGGCTGGGCGAGCAGGGCGGGAAGATGGCGGCGGGCGGCGGAGGCGGCGGCCGGGCCTCCTCCTCCTCGGCCGCCGCCTCCTCCTCCTCGGCCGGCGCGCTGGAGGCCTCGCTCGACAGGAAGCTCCAGGCGGTGACCAACACGATGGAGTCCATCCAGGGCCTCTCCTCCTGGTGCCTGGAGAACAAGCGGCACCACAGCACCATCGTCTACCACTGGATGAAGTGGCTGCGCCGCTGTGAGTGCGCGGCGCCGGGGCGGCTGGGGGGGGGCCGGGACCGCGGGGGACCGTCCCTTGCGCTCGGGCAGGTGCTTGTCCGCTTCTACGTCGCTTCGTCCCGCTCTGCCTGTCGGGGCGAGGACGGTGCGGGGGCCCGGAGGCTGTCGGCTGGCGCTGGCTGCGGTTGGGGGTCCGCAGGGGGGAAGGAGATGGGGCGCAGGTTTGGGACCCGACATCTGGCAGCGAGCTGAAACGCGAGGGTCTCTGATCGCTCGGAAATCGGTCTGCGTCGCGTGGCCCCTGGGTAGGGTTTGTGCTCAGCATCGCCTTGTCACCCTTAGAAAAACACAAATTGCGTGGCTGCACCTGAACGGTGGCACCTTCAACCTCCTGAATTCTGCGTGCGCTTGCCCGGGATCTTCTAAAACGTTATTTTGAGGGCTGGGGGGAAAGGTGCTTTCAGCGCGGTGGGGGGCGAGGGACGGTCGCTGTCCCTTTCCACGGGCGAAGCAGCCTGTTGTGGCCACATATAAGTATTGGGTGCCAACGCTCGGATTTGGCGAGCGCCCGCAGGCGACGCGGCGGTGACCCGAGAGTGGGAAAGTTAATGTTTTCACGAGTCTAAACAAGGTAGCGTTATCTCTGCTGTCTTGTTGCCGTGTGAAGGTTTTGCCTGTTGTCGCAGGAGTTAAAGTAAGCTTTGCAGTAACACAAAGATAATGTTCCCATCCCAAAGCGTCGCTCTGGTTTGTGCTGAACCTTTTTTAGAGTTTGGGATAGTTTGTTTTCTCTATTTGGGATAGTTTGTTTTCTCTATTTGGGGTAGTTTGTTTTCTCTGTTGAGGCCCTTCTGCAATATGTGGAGGGCCCTCTACCCCCCAAATTTTGATTTACATTTTTTTTCCTTGTCCACACACCGCGCGATCAAAGAGAGTAAGGTGAGAGCCCGAGGGCTGTCCTCTGGTCCGTACTGACCTGCTGGTGAGGAGAGGCTGGCGCTGGTCCATCCTGCCTTGCTGTCACTGCCCACCTCTCCTGGAAATCCTCTCCCCTCTGACAGTGCTCATCACCAAGGGTGTCCCGGGGGACTGTCCTCAGTCCTCTTCCCCCTCTTGCTCCGAGCACGCCCCCTCTGAACAAAATCCAGCTGCCGTCTCCCCTCGGGATGTGCACGCTTCTCTGGACTTGGTGTCTCTTGTCAGAGCTGCCGTTCTGGCTCCTTTCTAGGACCTCAGTGAACGTCTCACTGTAGGTCAGGCTCACCACAACGCAGCTCCTCGTTCCCTGCCTGTAACTCAGAGCAGGTTTTCACTTTACCCGGCCACTCTCCGGGAGCGCGGCACCTTCGTGCCAGCGCAACTCCCCCATGTTTATCGTCCTACAGCTCCCATCCCACTGGCTCTTGGAGCGGAGACTCTTCCCTGGACTCCTGCCGCTTCTTTGTGGCTGACATTCGTCTTTCAGCTCCTGGCCAAGGCAGCTGAGCTTCCAGAGATGCTGCTTTGGTGCTGCCCCTTTCTTCTCCCTTGCACTCCTCTGTTACTCCTTCCTAAGCTCATCAAAAGTAATTTAATTGTTCCCACTTGCAGGACGCTTCACGCTCAGTTCCTGCCCTGCCAGCTCACGTCCACTGCTGGGCTGTCAGCTCCTGCCCCTGAGCCCTTGGTACCAGCCTGGACTTTTTGTTTTCGTTTGGTACGAGCACTTTCAAGGCTTCCCTTGTGCAGCCCTTGCGAGGATCTCCCCTCAACACCCCTCGTGTTTGTCCAAGTTCCTCCTTAAGCATCTTATCCGAGGTACTAGCTAAAACCCTTGACAGCGGCCGAGATGCTGCTGTGCCCTGAGCCCTGAGTATTTAGTTACTTCCCGCTTATGTGGGGCTTTTTTTTTTCCCTGCTTTTCCCTTCGTGGTACACTTCATTCTCTGCCCCAAGGACCTGTCTGTGCTCTCACGCAGTGGGAAGTCCCAGTCCCAACCAGAAGAGTTCAGTGGTAATAACAACGGCGAGTATGGCTTGCTTTTGGGTTCCTTTCCCAGCTTTTAAATATTTTAACTCTAAAGCTTCTCAGAACGTGTAAAAGCTGCTTTTTCCAGGGAGCTCCTTGTGAAGGATGGATGTAGTGGGATCGGGGGCTGTATCTCGGCACTCTGCCTGGGTGAAGATGAAGGCACCTGTGTTTAACTGGGGGGAGAAGTGCCTTTGTATCTCTTAGATGTGCATCTCCGTTACACGTGAGGCCCTTGAGTAGGGCAGTTCCTGTCCGCTGTCTCTCCAGCGATGCCGGCGTTGGGTTGAGGGCAGTTTCTTGCAGGAGGCTTGTAGAAAATGTCAAGTGCGTGGGGAAAAAAATGGGCCTTTTTATTCTTTATCTTCTATAAATCAGTGTAAGTAGGCGTTGGGCTGGCCTGCGGGGCGGTTGGTGCTCCTGCCTCGGGCTGTGAAGGGACTTTGCCTGAGTGTTGGTGGTCTCGTGGGTGCTCCCGCCCCAGGGGCTGGTCAGTCCCTCTCCCCCTGCATACTCTTGAGAGGAGACGGCTGCATTTTGCTGTGGGTATTTCCTAGCATCTGCGTTTTACCATATCTCAATGGATTTTTCTGCACTTCGCTGTTAGATATTTGTTTCAGCTGATGTCAAGTGTCCAGTTTAAACAGAGATGCGGCTATTTGGACAAAGAATTTGGTCCTTTCAGAAAAAAAAAAAGAGTGCTGGTATTTAAATACATTGCTGTGGGCATGGACGTCTTCCTTCCCGGGTCAAGGCTTGTCCTGAGCACACGCAGGTCACGGCTGCAGTTGTTGGCCAAGAATCATGCAGAATCATCAAGGTTGGAAAAGACCTGCAAGATCATCAAGTCCAACCATCAACCCAACACCACCATGCCCGCTAAACCATGTCCTGCATATAAATGTTTCTGCGAGGTAATGCTGCGATAACTGTACCTCTGGGAAGTTTCTGTTGTGAATCGAGAGCTTTCTTGCAGGAGGGTTGTCTTATTGGTGTGTCCACGCGAGCAGCTCTTAAATGCGAGTTAAACTGGACACATCGCACGCCGGCCGCCCTGAGACGTCGGTTGGTGGAGCAGGCAGCTGTCCTGGAGCTGAGCAAAAAGCTAGGGTGGGCTCAGTTATAAAATTTCCTGTTTCTTGTCTGTATTTCCTCTCCGGTTTAAGCCGAGATAGTCTAAGAGTAATTAAGAAGCTGTTCACCCGTCAGATACGGCCAGTTGCATAACGTGGTTGAAACCTCTTGTACAAAGTGCATCTTGGACCCAAAGGCACTTGGTTTTCTTCGTGCAGCTTGTCTGTAGCCTAGGTTTTGGTCTAGCATGGATTTTTCCTGCTGTGCAATTTGGATAATCTTGTTTTATAAATATTAGCTCTAAATCAAGGAGCAAAATTAATTCTGCTTGGCTGGGGTCTGCGTTCAGCCTTGTGGAAACGGTGGTGGAGGTGATGGTGCGAGCTGTGCCTCTTCCTTATGGTGTTGGTCTTGAAGCTGGCTCTGGGTTTTTCTGCTGCTTTTGAAGGCTGTGTATGCATTGAATTATTTAAATCAAAGGTTTATATATCTTCAAGATCTATTTTGCCTTATGTCATAAGATCTGAAATCAGCACTGTCTCTGCCAGGATAGAAAAAGGATCCAGTGACCGACCAGGGGGTGAATTAGCAGTGGACTGCTGGGGTTTGATTAAATCTCAGAAAACCCATTTTGATGGGATGATGATCTGGTAGATTATTGAGGCTGATGTTTTGGGGAAAGCTGGCTCCGAATCATTTTGGGAAGCCAGGCGAGCGCAGCACCGCTCTGGTTGGATTTCCAGCCCTCCGGGCAGAACAGAGCACTTCTCGCTCAAACAAACCAACCCCAATCTGCCGTGTAAGCACGTTTAGGGTGAAGGTTGTAAATCACAGTTTCTGGTAACAAATCTTTGGGCTTGTTGTGTTTGTTGCTTATTCTGGGACATGGGAATTGAGGCTTCTTGACACAGCAGCTGCCAGAGCGGTGTTGAAGTAGCCTGGTGAGAAGGATAAAAAATACCTTCAGCAAAAAAATAGCTGGAAAATACGTGAGGGGCAAAGTTACGGGTGAGAAGCCAGCTGCGGCCCTGTTCCTGCCCCAGGTTTAGGGCTGGACGATGCTTCTTGCTCCCCCACCGGTCTGTGGTGACACTTGGCGGGTGCCAGCAACGAGCAGGAAGAATCGGTGCCGCTTGTAGGAGCTCGTGGAGGCTCTTCGCTTCACCGCATCAACCTGTGGAGGAGTTGACGATCAAACCAAACTAAGCCTTTGCATGTATCCTCAACTTTGCTTTCCCGAAGAGGCTGCCTTCTGTGAAAGGTCTTCATTTTGAACAAATAACTTGCTAAATTATCCCTTAATATCGGTAGGTCAGCGTAGAGCTCGTATGGTCAAAATGTTCCTGGCCTGAGCTTTTAAAGCGAGCTCGCTGCGTGCCAGGACTCCTGTGCTAGGTGGGTGCTGGACCCGGGTCTGCTTGCTTGGTGCCGATTCCTCGTCCGGGATCGAGCCCTTCTGCAGGAA
This sequence comes from Gavia stellata, assembly GCF_030936135.1. NCBI lineage: Eukaryota > Metazoa > Chordata > Aves > Gaviiformes > Gaviidae > Gavia > Gavia stellata. Next base: position 1,306,702 of record NC_082626.1, read on the forward strand.
AGGTGTGCGAGAGCACGGGCGAGAGTTGTGCACAGAGAGGAGTCCCGGAAAGCACCAACGTTTCATGCCCAGCTTCCCATACGCACGCACGCTGTGTCATTCGTGAGGAGGGATTCTCTGCCTTTATTATAAGGCTTTTGAATAATTGCATTCAGTATACTAAAAATGAACTAACCCCGTATTTCTGTGGCTGCGATCCTGTTTTGCTGGGCTCCTTGCCAGAAGTCTGTCGGTGGCTACTGACCCTCTTCGCAGAGAGGAATGTTAGAAAAGAGAGAGGCGATACTTAACAATTAGTTTCCAATAAAAGCATGTGAGCTTATTGTTGGCTGGAAAATACTCATGTAGTGGCTTTTCTTTAGGCGCGGTCTAAGGCGCGAATGAGTTCTGTGAAAATCCTGGCTTTATTTCTGGTTGGCTTTGAGCAGGAGGAGATCGCGGAGCTGCCGGAGACTGAGTTGCCGTGGTGGGTGGTTTGGGGTTTTTCTGCGACAGGTTGTGAATGCAGGAGCGGTGTCAGTAATGGTAAGCTCCCACCAAGGGCTCTGGACCAGGGATGATGCTAAGAGCTTCCCAATGGAAAACCCGGAGACCAGGATAGCCACGAAGTGCCGCTGTTCTGTGGGAAGAGGCTCTGCTGAGTTAGGGACAACTGGAAAATGAAGTGGGATGGAGAATAAAGGGATTTGTAGATAAAAACTCTGATTACTAAAGTGGCTGGGGTACAGCTGGAAGGAAGGTGGGAGCCTGATAGAGCTCACGGGCACGTGAAACAAAACCGTCTATTGTCACCATTCCTATATTTAAATCCTCATATTGTGTCATTAAATTAAGTGAAGAAGCTAATTAGCATGTGGATGAGCTTACTGTGCTACAAGCGCTGTTCCTGGCTGACTGAAGAAGAGGTTTGATGAAATAATTAAACTTGGAGCTGAATATAAGGAAGATGAGAGGTGCGTTGTTTGGAGTATGGCCGCGGGTGGGAGGTCTGGGTGCGAAGGTCAGTGCCAGCTCAGCAGGGACAGGGGAGGCCTTTTTGGAGAAATGGATTTCTAGAGGAGAAGGGACGGGGGTCTGGGGTCCTTTGTGTGCCGCACAAAAGCTGGTGCCTGGCTGGTGCTAAATCACACGTTGGAAAGGGCCATCCTGGCAGCTATGCCCGAGGAACTGGCAGCGCTTATTAAACATACTAACAAACATTGGTTTATTAATAGGAGGCATTTGAAGGGATGCGGAGAAGATCTCTCTGTGTCTGTAGTAAGTGCCCTCTGGATAGCTATGGACATAGATACATGCCTGGTAAAACCTCCCTGATAAACCTGCTGATCTTAGAGACCATTTTAAGCCACTACAGCTTTAAAAAAGGGAGATTTATACATGGTGATTCTTCGAAAATATGAGTAAGTGGCCTCTAAATCATTAAACGGGAGGTTGCACTGAGTCAGTAGCCAAACGAGGTGATGCTGGAGTTCCAGAGACCGGACCAAACACACACTCTGGAGCGGTTGGGTTTTTTCCCCTGCCAAAGTTCGTGCCATTTTGTGTTTGGCCTCTTACCATGAGCGATGCTGATCTTTCTGGCTCTATGGTTCCTCTTGCTACGTGGCTATCACAGAAATAGCACGGGGTCAACGGCTTTTTGTGTCCTTTCGAAGCCCAAGTCAGAGTCGAGGCTTGACGTTACCAAACATTTCGTTTTTGGGAAGATCTGGAAATTATTTGTAAACTGAAGTCTTCCTCTCTAGTCCCCAGTTTTGACCGTTGGGCTTGCCCTTGGATGCGCCGTTGACAGAAATGCTGAAACCCCCCCCAAAAGCAGGCACTTAAATGTTGTTATCAAAATGTGGCTGACGTGACTACTTCTACTTGATGATGAATATGAATTTTCTTTTTGTCTTTAGCTGCCTTTCCTCATCGACTGAATCTTTTTTACTTGGCCAATGACGTCATACAGAACTGCAAGAGAAAAAACGCGATTGTCTTTCGTGATACGTTTGCAGAAGTGCTTCCTGAAGCCGCTTCGTTAGTGAAGTAAGTAACGGTGTGTTGGAAGGTTGGATGTCTCAAAAAATGTGAATTTTTCTTCTAACATCTCAAACTCCCTAGAAACGTCAGCAAAATTTCAAGGATTTTGTTCGAACGACTGTGTGGGTTTGAGCTTCTCTACAAGGAGAGTGCTAGAATGGGCGTAGAGCTGGCTTCTAATTTGTGTGGGGGTTTCGTTTGAGTAAAATTACCACGTGAAGCGGTGTGAGGGGCAAGTCTTGCACCAATAACGTGCGTGCCCTGTAGCTCTGCCCTCTCTTTGCGTGCCAGCACCGGTGGCTTGTGCTGCTGCCGGGGAGGGGGGGGAACCATGGCAGGCTCGGGGTAGCGCTCACAACGAGGAGGGGTGTGACAAGACAGGGAGGAAGAGGAGGAGGAGGAGGTCTTTGCAGTCTCCTGGTATCTGCCTGTGGTCGACCACTGTGAGAACAAGCGTCGCAGATGCCAGTCTAATCCCTGCCTGGCTTCTGCGAGCTTCTCTCTGGCTCCTGCGCTGCTAAAATGTTATTTCTGTTCGAGGTAACGCATCCTCAAAGGTGGTTTTGTGCTCCGCTGGAAATTGGAGACTTTATAAGAGTAATGTTGGACAAAAAGATCTCGCGCTGGCATGTGTCCGGGTGGGGTGAGCCCCGTCGCATCGTTATCCCCCTGCGAGGCAGGGTGCCTTGCTGCCCTCCGTTTTGATTTCCAAATCTTCCTCAAATCAGATGGTCTTTAAGGGGCAGGGCATAATAAAAATACAAAGCAGTTCCTTAGTAATAATGTGATGTTGCTGGTTTGTGTGTCTTTGGAACAGAGTTTGAAGCGGCAGATGGTTGAACGTAGCACGAGGCAGGGAAGAGGTTAAAGTTGGACTGCTCATTAGCTTATATTTAAATGTAAGTTGCCAGAAGAGAAAGTTGAAAATACCATTAATAGATGCCAACAATGAGGAGGAGGGAGAAAAAATTCTGGGAGTATCAGCTACCAAAGCAAAAGAGAGAAGGAAAAGCTACAGCAAGAATTGCAAGTGACCGATCCTTTGATAGCCCCAACAGGCTTCACCAAGCCCGGTCCTATTCCAGATGTTGGTATAGAAATGATTAAATGGCTAAAAGTTCTGTCAACTTGCTGCTTCCATCTTTCAGTGTTTGTGTACTGCTGGGGTCTGACTTGGCTACCCTTTAGGAACCCCAATGGAAGATTTTTGTCTCTTCCACGTGGACCTCGCTGGCCGTGCCAGGTGATGTCATCCCGTCTGTCCCTCTGCAAAACTTTGCGTGGCCGGGGACGGCAGTGTCACTCCACGGCAGAATCTCGGTGACCAAACTTCTTCCAGTTGGTTTAAAAAGCAGTGAAAGTGGCCAGAAAATGCATCGCTCTTTCTTGGGGCCCTGAGCTGGAACGCGGATGCAGCAGGGCTCCAAGTCGAGTCAGAGGACTGCTCGGGTGGTCTTTAAAAAGGTCCCTCCTGACCCAAACGGCTCTGTGCAGCACCCTTCCTTCCATAGCTCTGCCTGGCGGAGCACCCACCGCCTGAGGGTGCAGAGCAGCCCCTTTGCTCTGGGTTTGGAGCCCTGCTGTGGTGCCAGCTGCCGCCCGGGTGCCGCCGGGAGCGGCGGTGGCAGCTCCACTTTCCAATTAAGAGTTTATTATTCCAAGTGCGAGTCCTCTGGGGCAGTCGCTTCTGGTTGTTGGCAAGGTTCGGGCTTGCATGCTGCCCTCAGAGTGCTAAATTTGAGGTGCGTGAACTTTAATTCGGGTTGCTTTGCAGGAAACGCTCTTCGTTTGGGTGATTAGCAGGGTGACGACCGGTCTGGTTATGCGTTTTCCCTCTCTTATCCCAAGAGCTGTCCCTTGGGTCTGTGCCCTTGTGCCGCCTCGGGGGTCTAGGAAGAACAGGCTTTGAGAGTGGTTGCTTACGGATGTTTTATTTGTCTGGTTTTTTTCCTTGAAACAGAAGCACCTGGACGAGATACACTCTTTGACACCAGGCCATCTCCTTTTCGTTCTTTCTTTGGAGATTCTTACAGATGACATTGCTTAACTCCCAAGGCTGACGCTGCTAGGCGCAGAGGGGATGTGCAATCAGAGATGAGTGGGGGAGCTTGTCTTCTTGGATGAAGTTCAACACCTCTGATCGCCTGCTGTACAGTCACTTATCTCTGAAGTAGTTCCTCTTCTCTGTGAAGAGAGTAATGTCTTATTTTTTCCCCCGCCCTGCAATAATCACTTTTTTCCCCAGAGCATACATATAGAAAGCTGCTTTGGAAGAGTAACAATTTTTTTTTCCCATGAAGAAAGGCTTCAGAGAAATCCTGTTGATGTTCCTACCGCTCTGAAACCTTCTAATTTTACCCAAAAAAAGGGCCCTGATGCGTTACGATAAGGAAGCGTGTGTACGCTTAACTCCAAGCGTGTGGACATGCTGCCTTGGTCTCGCTGGGACCCCTTGCAGTAGAACTAAAGTTGTCACCTGGACAGAGAACTTCTCAGTCTGCAGGGTTGCTTAAAGTTTTGATTTAAATACATAATTATTTATATTATTATCCATTCTAGAATCATGAGCAATTACAGTGCGGGGGGGAAAGAAAACCCAATACACTCTTCTTTTTCAGGGATCCATCCGTTTCCAAGTCTATCGAAAGAATCTTCAAAATCTGGGAGGACAGAAATGTGTACCCTGAGGAAACCATTTTGGCACTAAAAGAAGCTCTGAGTAAGTTACTTACCCTTTGCATTTCTTACCTTACAAACTAACGCATGAGCTCGGTGAGGTTAAAGAAAACGTCTGGAATCGCTGAGTAAAATGAGTTTATTGTGCCTGTCCTTTCTGCATTTGCACCTAGCGCAGACTTTAAAGTAGCGAGGTGTTGTATGTGAGCGGAATTGATCTGCTTCACGTTTTTTGTACCTTTCTAAAGACAGCTCTGAATACTTTCACGTAAGCTGGAATTGTTCCAGCTGAGAGTAAACAGAACGTGAAGGTAAAGTGATCCTACAAGCCCTGAACACAGTGCCCTGGTAGAGGGCTTGTGTCCCTGGCTCTTCCCTTGAGCGTGAGCCGACTCTCACGCTGCCACAGTAGAGTGAGGAACAGAGGCGGCTTCCTTCCTTTCTACTCTGTTTTAGCAATAAGTTGTTTTTACTGATAATATTTGTGGTGTAGGAAAGAGGCTGGAAGCAAAACTGGAGGGTGAAGTGTCCTCGAGTACTTATGAAAGAACTCTGCTTAAAAGCTGCAGTGGCTAATGTTAACTGGAAACACGCGTAGTCAGTTAAAACCAGAAATTAGCCGATATGCAAATACTCGAAGGAAATTAGTCCACGTTTCTGCTTTACTTGGTTGCATCATTAAGAGCCAAAGGTGCTTCAGGAAATCCTCACGTGTGGTTTTGAGAGCCAGTCGTCGTCACGGCAGGAGAAACACGGTGTCTCGGGTTCAGGCTTTGGCACGTGAAAAGACTTTAGTTGGGCGTTGCATGTCGAAAAGCGAAGTTTATGCGTACGTTCTGAAATCTCTGATTTTCGTAACTGGAAAACAAAAATATTTCAGATTACTTGTAAATTAGGTATTGTGGCTATTTTTCCCGGCTTCCATTACTTGCCTGTTGAATGCTGATTTCATCAAAGCCTGCCTAAAAACCTAAAATATGGCTAAGTGGTATGGTTTTATTTTTAGATGCCTTGTGTTTTTCCTTTTTTCACTCTGCTCATTACTGTGATTTTTGAACTGTCTTAGTGTAAGGGCAAACAGAAACTTGATTTAAAAATGGAAGACCATCCCACAGGTTGCTGTATTCCTGAGTAAACTTAGGTTCTCTTGGGCATCCAGCAGCTCATCTAAGGAAGTTGGTCTAGGTGTTTTAAAACAAATTTCTGTTCACTCTTTTACCGTGCAACCGTATGGCACCAAAAACCAGATTCTTAAAAGGAATCCCATAATGCCAGACTGCAAAAACTGAAATGTTTTCCAGGTACCACTTTCAAAACTCAGAAGCAGCTGAAAGAAACTCTGAACAAACAACCGAATAAGCCGTGGAAGAAATCGCAAAGTAAGGAAACAATGTGAACTCTCTGAACTAATATAGAAATTGCCTTCTTGAGGAACAGAAGAAAGGCTAGCCCAAACCGGGCAAAGTACCTGGACTAAAACATGAGCCAGCATGCGTCTTCCAGGCTCGTAAAGCTCCTTACAGCCTAATATGTAAAGCACCAAGGAGTTGTTGCTAGAGAACCACTTTTTAAAGGAATGAAGTATGAAAAAGTAACTAATCTTTATGAGAGCAGAGGTTATGAACAGTAGAGGAAAGAGCTGGTGGAACCTCTTGGAAACTGGCGTTAGACTATTCAGAGATGGAGAGAAGACAGACAGAACCGTGTACTCTGGCAGCAGGAGGTGGACAGTACCTTCGTGCTCAGGAACACATCTTCAACAGCAAACTAGGTGCTAGGATAAAAGAAAACTGGAAGCTGACAGTGCAGATAATGAACTTTGGCGTCCGACAGTACCAGGAGAGCAGTCTAGCAGGAAGTGCATTTATAATATACCAGTCTTACTAATCTCATTATACGTTAAAGCCTTGAATGGTCCGTAAAGCGAGATGGTGGAACGTTAGGTGTAAGATGTGGCATGCGCCCGCCTGTACAAGCGCTGAGATCAGAAGGTTAACGAAAGAGTTTGGAAGCCTTTATGACTTGGCTTAACATCACAAGCTGCTTTCCCAAACAGAAATGTGCTATATTCAGCATGGATGAAGGGTTTAGTGTTTTGCTTCTTATCAGATGTTTCTCCTGTTTTGTCCAGAAACCTGTGGATTTAATGTCTCTTCACAGTGGGATTCCTTCCCCCCTGGTCTGTTAATAAGGTGTCAGATTAGAGGTGTAAGAGTTTTTAAGGTTGAGAGTGTGGTTAGGCCTAGTAAGTACCGAAGGGAGACCCCGTCCAAAGGAAACGCTGGGCTGCGTGTGTCAGCTCTAAGTCTGGCACTTAGGAAATAATATTACCTTCCTTGTAGAGAGGTATAAACTCATCGGGTAAGGCTGTTAGACCAACCCTTGCAGGGACTTGTCTTCCCAACGGTAGAGCTGGAAAAGGTATGCACAGTAAATTTTTATAGCACGTTAAAAAAAAAAAAAAAAGGCGGTAGTATAATTTGTTGACCTCAGTCACACTCTAGCCGCACGTGACTGTGTCCTGATTAGCCAACGGAAAGCCAGAGCACTGAGGGACATCTGTGTGGAGGGGAAAATGTAATGAGAAACAACAGCCTGTGAGTCTTTCATTGAATTATGTTAAAATATTTTCATTAGAACTGCCTTTTGCGACTTACTTTTAGTCGGGGTGTAGTTCCTTGGTTTCTTTATACTTTTTCTTTATTCCAACAGCATCCACGAACCCCAAAGCTGCTTTGAAGTCCAAGATTGTTGCCGAATTCAGAGTAAGTTTGCAAGTGGAAATACTCTGTTGCGCTAACCTCCATCCTTAGGCTGTAGTTTTCATGTAGCTTACGTCCACCAGCAGCATAAGCTTGATGGGAAGCTGGAGTGTTAGGTGTCTTTTTGTTCCTTGGCGTATAATGCCTGCTAGACATTTTAGTTCTGAGTCTTGTTAGGGCTGCCACCCCTTCTGTGCGCTGTTATGGACAGCAAGGCAGCAGGGAAGCATTTGGAGTGGTGCGGAAGCTCCCCACGGAAACACCGGTAACCGGGGTAACCTCGTACAAGAGAGAAGTTTGCCTTCTCGGGAGCTACGTGAAATCCACGGGTCCTGCCCTTTGAGGGGCTGGCTGTTACAGGCGGCGCTGAGCGAGGCGTACGGTCAGATCGTCCTAGTGAAGGAGGAGTTAAGGGTGTTTGGTGGCGAGAAATTTATCTAAATTAGGTCCCCCAAAGGAGTGTGGTGTGTTAACGAAATGCATGGGCACTAGTAGAGTAAAAAAAAAAAAAATAAAAAAGGCCTGTCCATACTCTTAACCATCATAGCCAGGAGACTTGTGGAATTACAGCCCCTGCCTGAGCCTGAGTCCACTGATCTATTTGATTTGGGGTTAAAAAGCCAGAGATTCACACAGTTTGTTTCTGCGTTAGCTCTTGTTCAGAAATGGTCTTGAACTGGAGCATTGTTTGTCGTTGAAGCAGGTCTGCGCTGCCAGCTCTGCGTGGCGGGGCTTCTCTTCCGCGGAATGTGATGAGGATGCTTTTCTTGTTTGATTTTTTTCAGCCACAGTCTCTCATTGATGAATTGCTATTATATAAGCGCTCAGAAGACCAGATAGAACTTAAAGAGAAGCAGCTTTCCACGATGAGAGTGGACGTGTGCAGCACTGAAACACTTAAGTGTTTAAAAGGTAAAGACAGCGTATAACGTACAAAACCTGATGTAAGTGAAGGAGGCGCAAATATGTATCCTAACAGTTGTAGGAGCTCCTCGGTTCTGTTGAGCCTTAGACCAGAAATCAAACTCTGTCTGTAAAATGCCAAAATTTCAAAGTGCAGTTAAGAACCACCAAGCGGGAGCCTAAAACCTTTACTAATTTGAACCTGTTCGTAGAAACCCGCAGACACAGAGCTCAGTGAAGATGTATTTTGTACTATTCAAACATGCCCCCGTATGTTGTTAAAAAATGCATTGTTCGTAATGTGTTCAGAACCCCTTAAATAATTGTGGATTTAAGTTAATTAAGGCACCCATCAGTGGCTACAGTTTGAGGATGCCAACTGTGAGTCCGATAGCAAGCAGCGCACATTAGGGGTAAATGAAATGAGTTATGTTGAGCCGCGTTAACAGGAAATGTAATTGTAAAACTGCAGCTAGCGCTAGCTCTGCTTGGTAATCCACGACTGCGGTCTTTGAAAATGGTTGTTTACAGTGGTGGTGACTCGTGGACATTGTGAACCCTGATGCTGTTAGGAACTCTTGGAATATGGTAATGAAGGAAAAAGAAAACTCAAGATTTTTGGCTCTTCCAAAGTGAAAGTACGCTCTCTGGGTAGTTGAAAGAGTAAAATTTTACACTTCTGTGTCTTGAATTTGTTTATCGCTAATAACTAGTTGAAAAAACATATAGACTGCTAGCAACTTGGCCTCTTTTTTTAATGGATACCGATGGATGAATGGGGTGGTCTGGGGAGCGTACGGCGTGATGCAGTGTCCGTTGTCTGAACTTCCCGATTGCTGCGGTTGAGGACACGCTTCTGAGAGCTGATTTCCCGTTTGGCAGATCGCAGCTTATTTACGCAGTGTTAATCTCCTTGCAGACAAAACAGGAGGAAAGAAGTTCTCCAAGGAGTTTGAAGAAGCAAGTTCAAAGCTGGAGGAGTTTGTAAACGGCTTAGACAAGCAAGTGAAAAATGGCCCCTCTCTCACTGAAGCCCTGGAGAACGCCGGTATATTTTACGAAGCTCAGTATAAGGAAGTCAAGGTGGTAGCAAATGTAAGTACGCTTTTCCTCGATCCTCCTCAGGCAGACCGACATCCGCCTGTGTTCGCGAAGCATCTCAGAGGCTAGAAAATGCATCATCCCTTTCTTCACAAATGAAGAATTTTGGTGTGATTGCTGTACAAATGGTTTCAAAAGAGAGCAGAGTTGAGGAGACACTACAAAAATCCATGGGTCAGACGCTCAGTTCGTGTATGTTGCTGGAATTTTGTGGCCCCTCTGCATTTTTAAACAGGGGCAAAATTACAGGTAGTCTAACAAATCCTAAATTCTGGAAACTGCACCAGTTGTGGTCAGTATGCAAACTAGATGAAGAAACGAAGAAAGAATTCAGTAAAGCCTTGTAAAAACAACGAATAGCCCCCAACCCTACCAAAAAACCCCCCAAACAGGCAGCATATTTGTTAGAAAGCATTTTTTAATGAAAATTGTTTTAAGTCATTGGAAAAAGGTTTTACCGTCCCCTTTTTTTGTGGTCCTTGCTCTGCAAGTCACACTGAAAAGCTGAGTTCTTACTGCAGAGTTCTCACCGCAGGGTACGGGTAATTGGAAATTGTTTTCTAAGGCCATGTGCTTCTTCGTTAGGGAATTAATTGAGGCATGCTCTCTCCCTATAAAAGATACTCAGTCTGCTGTCCTTTCTTTCTTAGGCTTATAAAACATTCGCTAATCGAGTGAGCAATCTAAAGAAAAAGCTAGACCAGTTGAAAGCGACGCTTCCCGATCCGGAGGAGTCTCCTGTCCCTTCTCCAAGTATGGACGCCCCATCCCCGACAGGCTCCGAGTCCCCTTTCCAGGGGATGGGGGAGGAGGATAACTCCCGATCTCCGGCAGTTGGAAGCCGCAAGACGATCTCTCCGGAGCCTGTGACGGATAATCGGGATGTGGAAGACATGGAGCTCTCTGATGTGGAGGATGATACATCTAAAATTATTGGTATGTTCTGCGGGAGCAGGGGAGTAATTGTCGTGTAGAAATTGCGTCGAGACCAAAGAGTCCTTCCAAGCCTCGTTTGGGATGTAACGGATGCGCACAGCCCTTGTTGTGCTGTGGATTGGTGCTGTTGGGTTTCGATCTCCTGCCCCAGACCCCTGACACAGGCAGGGAAGTCCCGATCTAGCCGTGATTGTTCCCATCTCCCAAACCACTCATCGAATGCGTTTATATAGCCTGTGGGAATCAGACCTAACGTGCCTAACGATGAGGATCCTGTTGAAAATCCCGTACCCTGAGTAATTCAGAGACAGAGTGACGGTTCTGGTCTTGTTCTCCCTCTCCCTCGTGCAGTGGAAGAGAGGAAGGAGAAGCAGGCTGCTCCAGCTTCGGCACCCGTGAAGACTGAAAGCGTCCCCAAAGCGGCACCGTCTACCGCTGCAGCAGGCACGACTTCGGTGACGGTGACGACGCCCGCCCAGACTCCTCCAACTCCTCCGGCTCCGAAGGCGGTGAGCGCAGCGCCCGTCCCTCCGTCGCCAGCGCTTGCGTTGCCCAACCTGGCCAACGTGGACCTGGCAAAGATCAGCTCCATTCTTAGCAGTTTAACTTCTGTAATGAAAAATACAGGTGAGTGCTGAAGCCGTACTAGCCCAGGTGTTTGGTTAACGGAGCTAACAATGGAGTTTTGTTTTGTAATTGTTTAAAGCTTTAATTGTCTCCAAATAAACATGAATGAGTTACTACTTAAAAGATCTGGCTCGGTCTCTCTGACACACGACTGTCGGCTTCGTGAGCTGCTCCTTGCTCACACTCGGTGGAGCTCTGCTGCAGTTGTATCTGTGGGAAAACTTGAGCCAAAAAAAAGCTTCCGTTAACTAACGAAGCAACGTACGTGAGTGGTGTGTGCTTCCGTCCTAGGTGTCAGTCCCGCCTCGAGACCTTCTCCGGGAACCCCGACGAGCCCAACAGCTCTTACTAGTGGCCTGAAGACTCCTGTCATGGGGACTCCGTCTGCTCCTTCAAATCCGTTAGCAAATATTCTCTCCAAAGTTGAAATAACTCCTGAAAGTATTTTGTCTGCTCTCTCCAAAACCCAGACTCAGACTGCACCAGCACTGCAAGGTACCGGAGTGGGTCTTGAGGGAATGGCTAACTGTGTATTTGATGGCAGTGGCCGCGCTGAAACGTGCTGCTGTGCTTACCCTAAAGCGAAAATGAAGGGAGAAAAATTTATTTGGAATGTATTAGGTCTTTGGCAAATGCAGGTGGCTTTCTTTCAGGTAGCATACATGTTGCGGACCAGTGAGTTTTACTGCTTTTCCGTACATCTTCGTATTTTTGCCGTGACCAAAGCGCGCTTATGCAGAACACTTCATGGAAGGGCGCTGAACCAGACAGGAGACCAAGAGAGGTCTTTGGGGTTTCCCTGTGCCTCCGAGAGCGCTTTTTTAGAACAGAAACCTTCCCAGAGGTGCTGCTCCTGCTTCTGCACCTTGCATGTAGTAGTGCAGTGTTTTTTACAGCTGGCTACAAAGCCAGGATGAGTTGTTACCCGACTTATTCAGATGTATGTTGTAATTTATGTTTCTAGATCAATCTGAGCCTCTGGCAAAAGTTTGCACCTCGGGGGGTGCTAACGTCAATATTAATGCAGCCAAATCCAGTCATTTTGCTGGCTAAAACATGAAGTCGTTTTAAGGAACGACATCTGCGGTACAAACGCCGAAACCTTTCCCTTGACGGTGGCTCGAGTTGACTTGCCTCCTCCCTGAATATCTGAACGCAGCGTTCTTTTTTCCAGGTTTGTCATCCTTACTTCAGAGTGTTGCTGGAAATACCGTTCAGACAAGCGAAACTGCGTCACAGAGCACTTCGGCATCGCCAGCCAACACGACTGTTCCTTGCTTGAAGGGGAGGAATATTCCTTCCAATACCCAGTCCTTCATATCCAAAAGTTTTGGTTATTCTCCAAACTCATCTACTGCTGAGGTTTCCTCAACTTCAGTTAATAAGGCTCCCGTCGGACATACCCCAGGGCTGTCAAGCTCCAGTTTTAAGCCGCCAACCAATTCCCTGGGATTTTCCAGTTCCCACCCTACCAGTCCTTCTTCCCTTTTGCCTACAGAAACCTCACTGGGTCAATCCTCTGAAATTTCAAAGGCGAAGCTGGAATCGGAACCCCCTTCTCCGAGCCTGGAGATGAAGATACACAATTTCTTGAAGGGAAATCCTGGCTTCAGTGGTCTGAACTTGAATATTCCGATTCTCAGCAGCTTAGGGTCCAGCATCGCAACGGAAAGTCATGCGGCTGACTTCCAGCGTGGTCCTACCAGCACTTCCATGGACAATGTGGACGGAACACCGGTGCGCGATGAGCGAAGCGGGACGCCCACCCAGGACGAGATGATGGATAAGCCGACGTCGAGCAATGTCGACACTATCTCCCTGCTGTCGAAAATCATGAGCCCCGGTTCTTCTACTCCCAGCAGCACGAGGTCACCTCTTCAGAGCCGGGACGACGGATATCCCCAAGATATCCCCAATTCCGTGCACAGCTACCGGCCCTTTGGCCTCGGCAGAGAGTCTCCAGCCGGCCTGTACAAGCCGTCTGCAGACAGCATGGAGATACCTTCCTCTTTAATGGACTCCTCCCAGGAGAAGTTTTACCCAGACACCTCTTTTCAAGAAGACGAAGATTACCGCGACTTCGATTACTCCGGGCCGCCGCCATCGGCCATGCTAAACCTGGAGAAGAAGCCGGCCAAGTCTATCTTGAAATCGAGTAAACTCTCTGAAGCTGCAGAGTACCAGCCGGTCCTGTCCAGCTACGGTCAAAGATCACAGGAGTTTGGCGTGAAGTCCTCCTTCCCGCAGGCGATGAGGTCTATTCTCGATCAGAGCGAGAGCTGCGACCCGCTGGCGTCATCTCCGGGGATGTACGGGAGCTACGGCCTCAGGGGAAGCGACTCCACCTCGGATGGCTCCCCTTCGCCCAGCAAGAACGAGGTGTTTTTCACACCGGACTCCAATCACAACAACTTACCGAAATCAGTGGTGCACTCTGGCCTCTCGCAGAAGCAATACCCGGACTCGCCCCACTCGATTCCCCACCGCTCGCTTTTCTCTTCTCAAAACCCGCTCTCCAGCCCCGCGGGCAGGGCGTCCGCGGCAAGCGTGGAGAAATCGTTGGGTTCTTCCATTTCCGCCACGTCGACCATCGAGTTCAAGAACATGCTCAAAAACGCCTCCCGTAAGCCCTCCGAGGAGAAGCATTTTGGCCAGATTTCCAAAAGTAGCTCTGGCGAGGGGGTGAGCTTATCCGGCCACGGCCCGGCCGGAGCTGCCAAGGGAGAGCCGCAGCCGCAGGAGGAGCACTACCGCATAGAGACCAGGGTCTCCTCGTCCTGCTTGGACTTGCCCGACAGCACCGAGGAGAAAGGGGCCCCCATCGAAACGCTGGGTTACCACAACGCCTCGAGCAGGGGGATGTCGGGAGAGCCCATCCAGACCGTGGAGTCCATCCGGGTTCTGGGGAAGGGGAACAGAGGACACGGGCGAGAGGCGAGCCGAGCGGCGGGCTGGTTCGAGATGAGCAGCAGTGGGAGCGCCTTCGATAACGGGCCCTCGGGCACGTCGGAGCTGCCCGGCATGGGCGGCTTCCCGGCGCCGTACAAGGAGCACGTGCCGCCCTTCCAGGAGAGCGTCAACAACTTCCGAACGAATAACTTCAGCCCCGCTTTCGAGCACCACATGCCGCCGCCGCCGCCGCCCCTCGCGCCGCCTCCCATCGAGCACGGGACTCCCTTCCAGCGGGACCCGGTGGGTCCGCCCGCCGGGCCCCCAGCCGCCCCCCCCAAGGACCACGGCAGCCTGTTCCCGAGGGATCACGCGGTCCCTCCCCGCATGCCGTCGGTGGATCACGCCAACCCCTTCTCGAAGGAAACCTCCGCTCCGCTCTCCCTGCCCCACGGCGTCCCCCCGCCTCCCTCCGTGGAGCACGCCGGGGTCCCCTTCCCCACGCCCCCGCCGCCCCCCGTCCCCGGGGAGCACGCCGGCGTCCCCTTCCCTGCCCAGCCGCCGCCGGCCGGGGAACACGGCGGCGTCCCCTTCCCCGCGCCGCCCCCCATGGCGGTGGAGCACGGCACCGGCGCCTTCCCCAAGGAGCACGGTACGATCCACCAAGGGACGATGAAAGAGCATTTTGCCGTGCACGCCGCGCCCCGGGAGCCGGTAGCCCAGCCCCAACAACGGGATCACGCCGCAGCCCCCCCTCTCCCGCACCCGCGAGGCCGGGGCGCTCACCCCCCCTCTCCCGGGAGCAGCTGGGGGCGGCCCGCGGCCTGGGCCCCCCCGCTCACAGGGACGGTGGCAGCCGCGGCGGGGTGCTGGTCAGGACCCCCCGGGCTGACTTCAGGCCGCGAGAGCCCTTCGTAAGCAGAGACCCCTTCCATAGCCTGAAAAGGCCCCGGCCGCCATTCGGGAGGGGGTCCCCCTTCTTCGCCCCAAAACGCCCCTTCTTCCCCCCCAGGTACTGAAGCAGACGCCCAGCTCCCGAGCGAAGGCATCCGGACGCTGTAGAGAGCAGCGGAGTAGCGCTTTCACTTGGTTTTTCCATATTTTTGGGGTTTTTTTTCTTGCCCTCCAGAGCCCCATAACCTTCTCCTAAATTAAATTGTTCTGTATTTTTTTTTTTTTCGGTTGTTTATTTCCCAAGCCCACCCAGTTGGTGCGAGACTAGGAAAAAAAAAAAAAAAGGCAAAAAAAAAAAAAGTTTTAACGAAAAGAAGAAGCGTTGCTGTTGAAATAAAAACTTCCAGTAGTAGTTTAAAAAGTTTAAAAAAAAAAAAAAGGCAAAAAAACGAAAAAAAAAAACCCAAAACCCTAAAAAAAACCGCAAGGAAAGATGAAGCGTGCTGTTGGGATGTTGTTTTTTAGCCGATTACCAAATCGCTGCCGCAGGGAGGAGTGAAGGGTCCGAGCGGTGGCAGAGACCCCCCCACCCCTCCTGTGCCTTTCTCTGCAGCGACGGTCGCCGCTCCCCCTCCAGCTGGCAAAAACCACCCCGAAAAAAGGCAAAAAAAAAAAGAAAATTAAACAAAACCAAAACCCACCCTGTGATGATCTCCGGACTGTTTGGCTCCCGGCGCCCCGGGAGCGAGGAGGGGTCCCCCAGGCTGTCCCCCCTCCAGCTCACCCGCCTCGGGAAGAATCTGTCCTCTGTTGGTTGGTTTTTTGGTTTATTTGGGGGTTTTTTTTGGTTTTTTGATTTTTTTTTTCGTTTTTTTTTTTTTTTTGGTCCCCCACCCCACCCACCCCCCGGGAACACTGTTGACTTTCTACGTGTGTGTATATAATAATCACTTTTTAATTCCATCTCTCGGATCGTTCAAAACGCGCAGACGGAGCCCGCGGGGGGGCTCGGGGCGCTGCCCCCCCCCGCCCAGGGCCGCCCCGCAGCCGCGCCGGCGGCTTTTATATGAAGTTGGAATTTTACTTGATTTATTTTAATTTTTTTGGGTTTTTTTGTTTTTTGTTTTTTTTTTTTTAGTTGCTAGAATCCATCATATATGTTTGATAAAGGTGTAGGGTTAAATATCTACATAAAAATTCAGAAAACGAGAAGGTGGCGGGTCCTTTCTTTGTCGCGTGCGCTCGGGTGGGTCTGGGGCGCCTCAGCCCTGAGGGGATCCCTCGGCCGCGGCCCCCGGGGGGGCTTCTCCTTCCCCTCTCCGGGCCCCCCGGGGCCGGCCGGGCCTCGCACCGGGTCGGTGCTGGCGAAACCCCCGTTCCCCTCCGGGCCCCTGGGGCTGTGGGAGCACCGGGGGGGCCCTGAGGCGCAGGGACCCGCCGTGAGGGGGTCCCGTGGGTCGTCGTGTTCCACGCCTACCCCCCCCCCGCTCGTGTCCGTGGTTCCGTCCTGCCCCCGCCGGCACCGCGGGGGCTCCCCACGGGCGGGCGAGTCCAACGCGGCCTCCCTGGGGGGGGGGGGGACGACACACACGGGGCTGAGGCGGCACGCGCCGCTCCCGCCACACACACGCACACGGGGGGGGGGGGGGTGGGACCCGAGCGTCTGGCCCCGCCCCGAGGGCGGATCCCCTCGCCTGGCCCCGCCTCTGGGCGGGGATTCCGGCCCCCGCCCCTGGGAGGGACGATCCCGCCTCTGGAGGTGGGCTCCGCCCCGCCCCTCTCCTTTGGCCCCGCCCCGCTCCCTTGGCCCCGCCCCGCAGGGGACGCCGGCTTCCGGTCGGCGGCGGAAGGGGCGGAGCCTCCCGTCATGCCGTCCGCTCGCGCCGGGGGGCGGCTGCTCTTCGCGGGAGCCCCGCGCCGACACCGGGTGCGCTCGGGCCCGCCCAACCCCCTCCCCGCCCCCGGGACCCCGGCGTCCTGCCCCTCCCCCACCCCCCTCATTCCCACCCCTCCCCCCTGCCCGCCTCTGCCCACCGCCTCCTCGCGCTCCGAAGGGGACCCGGGCGACCTGACCCCACGTTGACCCCACGTTGACCCCTGACCCCCCGTCCCCAGGTCTCCGGGCCGGACCCCCCACCTCTCCGAGCGCCTCCGGCTCTTCCAGCAGCTGCGGGCGGCGCAGGAGCCGCGGGATGGAGCCGGGGGCGGCCGCCCCCCACCCCGGGGGACCCCCATCCGCATCGCTCTGCCCGGGGGGGGGCACCTGCCCGGCCGGGCCCTGCAGACCACTCCCCCTTCCAGGTGGCCGCGCAGCAGCTGGGGTACGCGCAGGCCGCTCCCTCCCCTCCCCGGCCGGGGGCCCCACGGGTGTCCCCACGCTGTCCCTATGGACCCCACGGGGTCCCCCACACTGTCCCTATGGTCCCCCTGGTGTCCACGGGGTCCCCACACGCTGTCCCTATGGTCCCCCTGGTGTCCCCAGGGTCCCCACGGGGTCCCCACACTGTCCCTATGATCCCCACGGGGTCCCCAGCGTCCTCACAGGGGTCCCCACACTGTCCCCTATGGTCCCCATGGGGTCCACAGGGTCCCCACACTGTCCCTACGGTCCCCACGGGGTCCCCCGTTGTCCCCATGGTGTCCCCCAGGGTTCCCACAGGGTCCCCACACTGTCCCCTATGGTCCCCCATGGGATCCCCCAGGGTCCCCACGGGATTCCCACACTGTCCCTATGGTCCCCCACGGGGGTCTCCCATTGTCCCCATGGTGTCCCCAGGGTTCCCACAGGTGTCCCCACACTGTCCCTATGGGCCCCACGGGGTCCCCCAGTGTCCTCACAGGGTCCCCACACTGTCCCTATGGGCCCCACGGGGTCCCCAGTGTCCTCACAGGGGTCCCCACCACTGTCCCTATGGTCCCCATGGCATCCCCAGGCTCCTCATGGAGTCCCTGTTGTCCCTACGGTGTCCCCACGGGGTCCCCAGGGTCGCTATAGTGTCCCCACAGGGTCCCCAGGGTTCCCGCGGGGTCCCCAGGGTCCCCCACACAGTCTCCGCGGGGTCCACGGGTTCCCCACGGTGTCCCCCTGTGTCCCCCTCAGGGGGGGGCCTGGCGGAGGCGGCGCTGGTGGCCCGGGTGAACGGGACCCTCCAGGACCTCGACCGGCCCCTGGAGAGCGACGCCGACCTGGAGCTCCTCGACTTCTCGACGCCGGAGGGACGGGAGGTGAGTCCCCGCGGGGACACGGGGGGGCCGGGGGCCGCGCTCCGCTCCCCCTCGACCGCATGTCCCCCCCCATGTCCCCCCCTCCGTGTCCCCCCTCCCCAGGCTTTCTGGCGGTCCGGCGCCTGCGTCCTGGGGGCGGTGGCGGAGCAGTTTTACGGGGCCCACGCTCTGCAGCGCCCAGGCCACCGAGGACGGCTTCTTCTGCGATGTCCACATGGGGGACAGGTAAGGGCGGGGGACCGGGGGGGGAATGACACAGGGGTCCCCCCGTGGGGCACGGTGTCCCCCAGCCCGTCCCCCACGCCCGCAGGACGGTGCAGCCGCGGTGAGCTGCCGGCGCTGGAGGAAGCTTGTGCGGCTTTCGCCCCGCGCCGAGCACCGCTTTTGAGCGTCTCGAGGCCACCCGCCAGCAGCTGGCCGAGCTTTTCAAGGTGAGACCCCCGGCGTGTCCCCTCCCCGGCGTGTCCCCTCCCTGTCCTGGGATGGGGCAAGGGAGCCCAGCTTGGGGACAACCGGCACCCTCCTGGTTGGGTTTATGGAGCGGGGTGATGCTAATGGGGACCGTGTGTCACCTCCCCTCGGTGCCACCCGTGCCACTGTCACCCCCCCTTGGTGTCACACCCCCCCCCAGTGCCACCCATGTCACTGTCACCATCCTTGGTGTCACCCCTGCCTTGGTGTCACCCGTGCCACTGTA